>NC_053430.1:82605024-82636025 GCF_007990345.1 Gossypium hirsutum | reverse complement strand
TCGCACACTTAGTGCTACGTAATCAAATCGCACACTTAGTGCTACATAGTCAGACTCGCACACTTAGTGCCGCATGGTCAATTCGCACACTTAGTGCATCATATTCATTTCGCACACTTAGTGCAACATAGTCGAATCGCACACTTAGTGCTGTACAATTTAATCCCGCGCACTTAGCGCCAATCTCATGGTTATAAATAGTTATACCCGCACGTTTAGTGCCGAGATCAACAACTCAGTACATCTTACCTCTTTTCTTTTCATTCAACAATTTCATCATCACATACGTACATGCATATATATATATATGTATATTTATTCATTCCATTCAGCATCAATACATAAACATTATGACCATTTGAAATAATACCAACTACATGCTTAATGACTTACCTCGTGTTGGGTAAGACGGTTCCAACTCGGCTACTCGATAACCTTTTCTTTGCCTTTGCTCGATTCACCTCCTTTAACTCCTTAAGCTAAATCAATAATTTAACTAGTTTAACCACCTTGCTAAATATTTACAATCCAATTTCACATGTATATGTATGTTAGTATATTCGGCCAATAACCTCATGCAACTACCAAAGCCGAATCAACTAAATATACTTATGAATATATATATATATCATCATCGAAATCACCTAAGCTTAGACATCAATTTTTAATTCCAAGCAAGTTGTCGAATGCAACCTTACTAAATTTTCATGGATTCAATATACCATTACCATGGGATCAACAACCAAAAATTCATAGACAATTTAGGAAAATCACATTACAAATCTCAAATTCAAGCAAAGACCATGGCCGAAATGCATGTATACATGTACAATGTCAACTATAACATCATTTAAGTCCACATATAACTACATTTCTTAAGTTCCACATCTTAATGCCCATTATAGCCACTCCCCTAGTCTAAATCTAGCAATCGGCAACACCACCTTTCCACTATGTTAGCCGAATACTCATTCTCTTCCTAGTCCTA
This sequence comes from Gossypium hirsutum, assembly GCF_007990345.1. Taxonomy (NCBI): domain Eukaryota; kingdom Viridiplantae; phylum Streptophyta; class Magnoliopsida; order Malvales; family Malvaceae; genus Gossypium; species Gossypium hirsutum. The sequence continues at coordinate 82,635,037 of NC_053430.1, read as the reverse complement.
AGTTTGGCACCTCCAACAAAATAGCTTAACAATTTTCAACTTTCATGCTAACATAACAAGCAGCTTAAAACATCCATATAACTAGCATGCTAATAGCATCAAGGTATCAACTAGCTTTTATTTTTAAACTCCTTAGCCGAATCCTAACTCTCCAACAACCCCAAATCCAACCATGGAATAGATAGAATCTAGACTCATCACCCCAAAGGTAGGGTAAGCTTCCAAAAATATCATTGAACATACCTTGGTCTAAAGGACCACCTTGGCCGAATCTTGCTTCCTCTTCTTCCTCTAGTTAGAACAATTGCAAAAGAAAGAAAATATGAACACTCCTTCTTCCCTCCTTATTAAGCATTCAAACTCCCTCATTTTTCATGCCACAACATCAAACACTCCCCCTAGGCACAAGCAATGGCCGAATTCCTTCCAAGTTCTTTTCTCCCCTTCTTTTTCTTGGTTTTTCAGCTAGGAGATGGCAAGTATGACACCTATTTTTTTTGTTCCCTTTTCTATTATTATCCCCATCATTTGTTCAGCAAAGAAACATATTAAATTAGAATGAGTGGAGCATCATCACTCCTTGGCCGGCCACCATGAATTTTATGGGCAAATTGACATGCAAAGCCATGCTTCCTCAACCTATTATTAGTTAATCCTTATAATTCATCTATCATCTTTTCTAACTTCGTCAACTAGGTCCTTTTTGAATGAATTCACAATCCTAATGCTAATATTAAGCATTTAATTTCTCATATATTCACTGTCACACAACAATTTAGGCAATTAAAACACGAAAATAAATTTTTGGCTCGATAATGTGGTCTCGAAACCATATTCCGACCAGGGTCTAATTTGGGTTGTCACAGTCTCGAGCTTGATGTCCTTGCAATCTCAAATATGTCATATCTACATTAGATATCTACATTTCAAGCTCAAAATTTTTCTTTAGATCCCCACTTTTCACCTAATTTTTGACCAAAGCTATTTTAACGTTATGCTTTGGTTGAAATCCAAATCTTCAGATTGAGCTAATACAAAAACGAGCCCAATTTCAGTTTCACAAATTTGATCACCTTAATGGCAACGGCTCTGACTCATCTGCTCATCTTAAACCAAATAGCCTGTTCCACATGTTTAAAACCGAGAAAATAGTAAAAAAATTACCATGCATCACCCAAATTAAAACATCTACATGTAATTTAATGAATTACCTTTGTTTGGACAACGAGATCGAAATTCAAGTTTTTAACAACACTCTTCTCCTAATGCCAAGTCTCATTATAGAAACAATCTACTCATAATTTCAGTATGGAACATTAATGGAATGTCTTGAGTTTATTTTATGGGGAACAATACCCCCTTGCATCAAATAATTTCATGTTTAACACATATTGCCTGAGATTCCTGGGTTACAATGACTGAAAATTATCCCGAGATTCTCAGGTCCTGAGATACACAATTAGGGTTGAAAATGGTGGGAGAGAAAACACTTCCCGCAGGGTTCATTTTTAGCTAAGAAACGATTTCATGTTTAACATGCTGCCTAGGATTCTTGGGTTCTGAGTTACACAGTTAGGGTTATTATTGAAAATACACCCTGCAAGACGTATTTTCATTGCCATGTTAGCTAAAAACGTGCCTTGTAGGGAGCGTTTTCTCCTTAACCATTTTCAACCAAACCCTAACATTAATTGTGTACCTCAAAACTCGAGAATCCCAGGATAATTTTTAGATATTAGAACCCAGGAACCTCGAGATAAAATTGCATGCCAAAATATTTTTCTCTCCGCACCCTCTCCTATATAAAAGGGAGTTTTCGTCCCCCTACTCCATCATCTTCCTTGCCCTCCGTCTCCTTTAAATTTTTTTTTCTTTTTCTTGCGTTTTGGAATTCCAAGTTTAAAGATTTATTTCTCTTTTTCTTTGAGGGAGACATAGTAATTGTTTTAAGTTCTATTTGGGTTAACGGTGATGTTGTGGAGCTTGGTGACCTACAACTTTCATCTACCGTGTGAGGATGGAGCCATCACCTGAGAAGCTAGGATCGTATTACAACTCAAGGTCCTAGTTGGCTGTGATTATATGGTCACGGATTGAAGTTTAACTAGGGTTTCAAGTTTACAGAGGTTATGCTTTCAAGGGGTAGAGTATAACTAGGACCTTAGTTGACAGTGGTTATATGGGCATGGCAACGAGTTTCACCTTATCAGAGGATGATGATTTATAAAACCCATGTAGAAGTCTAAGATCATAGTCATAGCAAAAAACACAAGGGCCTTCCAATATAATTAAGTAATTCATTTTATCCATCTCCACCAAAGGCAATAACCCTATTACTATAACTTGTGACAAAGTTGAGGGCAACAAGATCTCCAGCCAGAACAAGTTATTGTATAGTGCAAAAATGTTAAAACCTAACTCGAGGCGACAACAGTTGTTTTGAATTTCATTTTTTCTGCACCGCACAATAACTTGTCACTGTTGGAAATCTTGTTACCCCCAACTCTGTCACAGGTTATAGTAACAACCTCACCGCCTTTAGTGGAGATGGATAAAATGAATTACTTGATTACACTGGAAGGCTCTTGTGTTTTTTACTATCACTATGATCTTAGACTTTTGTATGGGTTTTATAAAGCATCCTCTTCCGATGAGGTGAAACTCGTTGTTGTGCCCGCATAACCACTGCCAATTAGGGGCTCTAATTATGCTCCATCCTTTGACAACATAAACTTTGTAAACTGGAAGTCCTAGTTACACTTTAACCCTTGATCGTATAATCACCGCTAACTAGGATCTTAACTTACAATGTGATCTGGCTTCTCAGGTGATGACTCTATACTCACATGGCAGATGAAATTTGTAGGTCGCCAAGCTCCATGACATCACCGTAAATTCAAACATACCTTAAAACTACATGTCTATCTCAAACACAAATAAAAATTAATCCATGAACTCTAATTTCCAATCGCAAAATAATTAACAAAGTGAAAAGGGCGTGTTTTCTCATAAAACATCCTATACTGGTAAATATAAAAAAAGACCTAATTTCTTAAATTTTATAAAAAAATGAATATATCAACAATTTAACCAAAAAAAAACCCTCATCTGTAAACCATTTTTTAGAATAACAAAATAGCAATAATAACAATAATTATTAGTAAATTTATATTTTAATTACTCAATTTCAAAAGGTTATAAAATGATCACTAAATTATTTAAAAGTTTTCATTTAAGTTATTAGACTATTTAAAATCATTGTTGTATAGCCTTCTCTATTCGCACCGCCTGCACCAGTTAAAAGCTCTCATTCCCTTTCCTTTCTACAGTTTAGTTTTTTTCATGATATAACTTCACATGTCATGAATCTATAAATCAAAATCAAAATAATTGTCTTATCTCCAATACTAGTTGTCAAATCAACTTGGATCTAAGGTATGTTTTTTTACTTGTTGATGGATACTGATCAACCGTACTGATTGTTAAATTGTCACTTAAAGCTCGCTAGTCGAACTTTTTAAAAAAAACATAATAATTCAATGACTTAAATAAAAAATTTTAAATAGTCCAATGACTTAAATGAGAACTTTTGAATAGTTCAATGATCATTTTGTGATATTTTAAAGTTAAGATTAAAATATAAACTTACTAATTATTTAGTGATCCTGAGTATAATTTACCCTAAAAAGATCTATTAAATTACTATTCTAGATCGAAATTTAGTTACTACTTTAAAAAAAAAAAGAATGTATATTTAATAAAATTATTTTTATTGATGCTAAAAATCATTAATTTAGTGTCAGCTGATCAAATGCACTGCACGTTTGTTTAGCTTTCTCTTTCAGTGTCCCTTTTTCAATAAGTTTATAATTTCCAGATTCCCGGAGCTCTCTCGGGTTCACTATCTCTCGTTTTCTCTTTTACCCACTACAAATTAAACATGTATATATATAAAATTTAAAATTCTCCACCTTATCACTCTCAGCTCAAATTCCATCCAGGTAGCTTTTTTTTTTCCAGTTTAAGATGTTTAAATATTTCCTTTTGGGATTGTCTAAATTGGGTATTTTTGTTCAAGTCTATGCACGTTTTGAACCAAACTCTGTGCTTTAAAGTTGATTTTTTTAACTTTCATTTTAGATGACCGAATCGGGTTTCCTTTTTTGATTGATCCGTGCTTGTTTCTTGGGTTGATCTTTAGGTTTTTGATGGACTTTTTGGTGCTGATTTTGATGAAAACTTAAATACTTGAATAGTTTAGTTATTTGTTTGTTCTTCTGCTAATTTAAAGAAATAAGTAATTTTTTATTCCCAAATTGATCTTGATTGTTTTGTTGGTATTTCTATTTCTTAATATTAAAGGAAAGAATCCTTTTGCTCAATATGAACAAAGCTTAAAAAGATGGCTACTTTGCCAGGAACCAGAAAAAGAAAGAGAAGCAATTATTTGTAGAAGTTTTTCTTTTCCTCAAAAAGAAAGCTCTTTAGCTTCTTAATAGCGGCATTGTGAACTTGGTTTATGTTATACAAAATTGGCTCACTGGCTCACATATGGCGACTCATTGGATTTATGTTATCTGCAAAATTGACATACGGATATTCTTAATTTTATTTTACAGCTGAAGAAAGAGCTATTTAGCTAAATTATACAAGGGCATTCAACATATGGAAGAGAGGGAGTTCTGGTTTGTACAGGTGGCGCAACTTCTGTGAGCTTAGCGTCCTCTCTCATTGCCTTTTTTAGCTTCAAGAGCTTTGTTCTTGATGTATGTGTATAACTAGAACAGTTGAGTAATATTGATGAGGTTTTGTGGAGAGTTTTAACTGAAGGGGAGAGCTTAAAAGTTAACATTATGGGCTCTGTTTGTTGCTGCCTGCGTACTGAGGATTTTGAGGACTACATGAATCCAAACAGTAATGTATATAGAAACTGTCTGTGCCTCGGTTGCTTTGTTCAAAATTTCCTGCACGTGGTATGTTTTCTGATTCTTGTCAATAAGCATTGTTTTTGGCTCTAGCATTGTTTCTTCAAATAAATGTATTTTCATGTCTTACTTGGGATTATAAAATTGATGTTTTATTGATTATATTTTTGTGCCACTCTTATGTTGTTAAAAATCAGGCTTGTCATTGGAAATATAACTCTTATATTTTCTTTCTATGGCACGTGTAGGTGGCATTAGCCAATTATTTTCACAATAATTTTGTCTAGAGCATTGTAATAATTTACTAAAGACCATCTCTATCGTTAATGCAGGCAAAGTCCTTTGTTAAGTTAATGCAGGAAAAGTCCTTTGTTAACTTTTTTTTACTCAGCTCCATGCTTTTATATTTGTGAAAGCCTTGTCAGAGGGCTAGGGAGGGATAAAATTTGGTGGATGAAAGAGCTGAAAGAGTGAATATAAGTAACAGTGACTAATATATTGATCAATTTTGCCAAGTCAGAGATTTTACGATATGTTTAGGGCTGTCGTAATCAAGTTACTTGTTCATGCAATAAGCCGGAGTAAAATAATTAGCACGTCAGTGCTAAAAAATTGTATCCCTTAAAGAACACTCTTAATAGGCTCTTGGAGCAAGTGAAATTCGCTTATAGTGTCCATACCTGAGTTCTCAATCTAGTAAATTCCATCAGCATTTGCCTATATTGGCTTTTTGGTGAACAGATATCTATTGAAGTCAATTAGGGACCATTAAGTACTATCCTAATGTTGAAAATTATGAGTTGATCGTTTTACATTCTAAATTCTGTGTTTGATTAAGGGTAAGGAAGTTAACCTGAAGGTTGTTTGGTGTTGCATGTCTCTGAATTGATCAGGAAAACTTTATCCTCAAATATTTCATTGATGAAGTTTCAGATTTTTTGCCCTTATGTTGTTTCTTTGGTTCCTATAATTGTAGTGTACAACATTATTCCAAAGAGGAGAGATGCACTCTGTCCCTTCATCCACTGAGGGAACGGCATCTATGAACACTTCTGCATCACTAGACAACTCACTTTCTGACATGTACTGTTCTACTCCAAGGCCCTTGCCTTGGGATGCTGACACTAGATATTTTCGCTTACAACGTGATGGTCTTGTTTCAAGATGTGAGAAGGGTTCAAGTCATTCACAAGAGGAATCAGAGCCTTTAAGAGGTGAAGATGATGCAGGTTCTGAATCTTTGAGTAAAGGAGACAAATGGAATGCTTGTGAACAAGGCTCAACAGAGCAGTATTGTAAATCCTCGCAACTCTCATCAACAAAAGGATTAGATGGAACTGGGTACATCTACTCACCAATAGAAGAGGAGGATGTCTGTCCGACATGTCTTGAAGGTAAGTTATCTTTAATGATAATGTTCAAGCCACTAGATTTTTGCTGTAAAATATTTTGACCAGAGATCATTGCTAATCTGCTATGGTGCTGCAATGATGGTCAACTTGCATTTCTTGGCATGCATCAGTACTGGTTTGGACTGTTACCCACTTAATCTTTATCTTCCTTGTGAGAACCTGGCAGACTCTTCAGTCAATTATCAGGCCTGTTGGCCCTTTTTTGCATCTTCTGATTTGCACTTGCTTGAACCAAAAGTATAAAATTTTCTCACCACAAGATTATTAAGAATGGGTTTTTTTTTTAAAATTTATTCCAAAGGAAAAAGAAAAATGGATGCTTGTTGCCATAATAGTTGTCAAGACTATTGGGATTTTGTTCCCTTGCCTTCGGAAGTCTGTAGCGCTCAGGCAATCTCAATTAGAATCTCCCACTTTTTATGTGATCAAAGATAAATGCATGCCACAACTGATCTGTCTTTTCCTCTTTCCCCACCAACACGGCTTCCTCAATGACTGGATGAATAGGCCCAGCGTTCTAGAAATGATAAAGGATGCGTTGTAATGCCAAGTTTATGCTACATCTTACTTTCTAACATGGGTGCTTGTGTCATTAAATGGATCCAGATTATACTGATTGACTGTTAAGAACTCTTTAATTCTAGAAATCATTCCATTAGTCTTATACTAACTCATATATGTTAGAAACAATCAGTCAATCACTGCTATTAGAAATCCGAATCATATTCAGTTGGACATTTTATAGATATCCTCATTTAAACTTATTGATATAATTTATGTGCAGAATATACGTTAGAGAATCCGAAGATAGTAACAAAATGTTCCCACCATTTCCATCTTGGTTGCATTTATGAATGGATGGAGAGAAGTGAAAACTGTCCAGTCTGTGGAAAGGTAACCCGTTTTCAGCTAAATGATAACAAATAATCCATTAACAGTCATGCTGTTTACATTCTATCCTGCTTAATCAGCAGTTTCTTTTCTTTCTTGAATTCCAATTTACTAGGATGTTACTAGCCTTCAATGTTCAAAAGTGTTAGCATCTTAATTTGCTGTTGATATATTTTTGAAGCTCGTGTCTTGCTTTCTCCTTTCACTAATATCTGTAATCCATTTTTCCATTGGTTTCTTTATCAATACTTATGCACATTAATGGTTATTCAGTGTGTGTAGCTTTTCAACTAGTTCTGATCTAATTCATTTGGCATGTTTAGATGTTTATTTGTTTGCTAGCGTATGTTGTTTTAAAAGATCGTTCTGGGGAACTCCAGCATGCATTTTATTCCCTGAATTTCTCGGTTTAATTGTCTTTTCTTCTTTGAATTGACCGGTAATTATCCTAGTTTCTTAAAACTTTTCTCATCTCAACTTGGTATTTCTTTTGTTTGCATTTCCAGGTTATGGCGTTCGATGAGACAATTTAGCCTTGCTCAAAAGTTTTTGTTGCAGATGAACGCCAGTGATAACAGAAGACATAACCAAGGAAAGACATCTAAAGTCCTTTGTGAATAATGATTCAGGACAAGATGATTGTCTCATACCATAAATATGAAAAGTGTTTTGTATAAAGATTTTAAATTCGTTGTCTCTTTGGAACCCTTGAAATGGGGAAAAAAGGGAAATCATATGCATATGATTGTTGGAAATCAAAGTGTGGATTTTTTTTTCTTTATAAAGGTAGTTGGGGTTTTGTCTTTGGATTCAGATTTGAATGTTGGATATGACATGTACTTGAAAGATTATATATCTATCTCTATATCATGTTTGAATATGCATCAAATATAAGAACAGAAGTTCAGGGGCAAGAGTTGGGAGATTAAAAAAATTCGATTCAGTCATAATAAACAAATACAAGTTTACAAAACAACCTGTTTGATATATTCAATCAATTTGTTATGTCTTGCCATGCACATAGAAGTTTGAGACAATCAATTTGTTTGTATACACTTCAGAGCATACAAGCAAGAATAAAACGCCAGGTTATTCAGTCAATTAAGAAAATTCCACAAACACCTGGTATGAATTGAGTTTATTAAAATAGCCGATTTATTGATTTGTATAGGCTGAAAATGCTAGAAAATATAAGCTGAGGGGATCTTATTTTGCTGCCACATGAAAAGCTCTCAAGAAGACTTCGGGTGGTTGGCCGCCACTCAGCTGCTGCTTCCCATTTATCTGTCCCAAAACAACAGCTTTTTATCTATTGAACCCCACTGTTTAAGTGTCATTTCAGCTAAAAAGAAATGTAGATATTTATTAGTTTTTCACTCACCACGTAATTTGGGACTCCAGAAATGTTTGCTGAGTACTTCTGCAGATCCTCATTAACCTATATCATTACAAAATGCAGCCTCAATTATTTAGGAATGTACGATGAAATACTAGAAATGAGAATGATGAGATTTCCAGCATGCAGATCTATGTTACTTAAAACTCGTATGTGAGTATCGGTTATAGGTATGTTTGAAATTTTTTTTTAAATGTTTTTCCAAGTGTTTAGAGGTTTTATCCTCAAAACTCATTTTCGAATATTCAAGAAAAATGAAGAATCAGAACAACATAGATGATGGTATCACAGAACAGACCTCCTTAACTCCTTTGTTAGGATTTTCAAGAAATTCTGCAGCTCCTTCAACACCAACCTTCCTAGCAGATTCCAGAAGAAACTCCCTGCATCAAATCACACTGTACAATCACTAGGGGTTTAGGGATATGAAGATGCACAACTACTTAATCAGTTTACTGCATAAATGAAGGCAACAGTAAACCCAATGTCGCTGAAGAATATTACCACAAGCTTACTTTACTTTCAGGTGTTCGGAATGTGTCATTTGATAAATGATTGTAAACCACTCAAGATAATAATAACAGTCAGCCCACTTGGCTGGAATTCAGTTTATTTATTTTTTTCATTGACTATACCTTTTTGTTAATAAAACATGCAAGAAAAAGGGACCATATCAAACTCTCTACTTCTCAATGTTTGAGAGTTTAACAAAAAAAATGGGAACACAAGGATATCGTTTGTGCATATTGGCTTACAAAAGTAAAAGAAAATTTTGCATGTATCGTAGGATAAACTAGAAAACTCTTTAGAGTTTATAATCATGCACTCCAAACATCCAGGAAAAATCATGGGTCATTTGATATTTGACCAAAGACTGAAAAGTATGAACTATACATACCGATCACCAATGTATTTTCCCTGGGTGAAGTAGCCGAGATAAAGCTCCTCCACAAGAGCATGTTGCTTGTCAAGACCTTGTTTTCCAGCAAAATAGATCAGCCTATGGCTGTCAAGAGTATTTCCCCTGTTCATATCAAGTTCCAGTTATGCATACAGCCACCTTTGAATTCTCTTATCACACAAAATGGTGAAACAAAAAGTGAAACTTACGTTAGTCCGGACATGTCATATTCTAATCCAACATTCCTAAATATCTGCAATTTTATGAGCAGCCACAAGTAGTCAGGCAGTGGGCAATAAACTTGAAGGCGAGGCAAATAGAATCATAACAATAGGAAGTTCAAAGAACGATAGTAAGACCTCAGTTATCCGAGCTAAAAGTACTTGAGTTCGAGATCCAAACTTCTTCTCATAGTATTCTCTCTTGCTGACTCCTTCCTTGGGTGCCGAGGGATCAAGAAAAAATGGATGCCATTTAATCTGCAAAGAACAACTATAGGTGAGAATAATATGCATCACACAAGCACCGATGTCTGTGTATGTGTTGACAGACCTCAAAATCAAATTGATCCTTAGATTGAGCAATTGCTTTGTCCAGGTTTCTTTTTCCCACAAAGCACCATGGGCAAACGCTGTCTGAACTGACATCAATTCGAATAAGCTTCTTCCCAGTATTGCTACCAGATGACTGAGCCATTATGCTTCCGATTTTGCTGTCTTTCTACATAGAAATAGCAGGTATAGCTCCAAATCAGTCACAAAAAAAGCAAGAACAAAATAAGCTACAGAGGTCCTATTTGATGCAATTATATATTTTGTATATATATATATATCATCTTCACACTCATTCCCGAATTGTTAAAATAATCTAAATTTGCCTATCCCGGGACCATTCCATAAATAGTCCATGAAAAGTTAGTGTAAACATAAATTTAAGTGTACACATACATGATGCACTTTCACCTACTGAAATCTCTTTAGATAAAAGGTTGCATTTCTTAAAACCCAAAAAACTTTTACATCCCATATATCAAATTGGATATGTTAAAAACAATGTTTAACACAAAATTAAGAAGAAAATCATATAATCTTTATGAAATGCATCTAAACTACTTTGAAGCAAAGCCAGTTAAGAGAAATCAATACCGAACTTTTCTTCTTTTTTTTTTCCAATCAAGAAATTTCATATACAAAGCATACCAAATTTACAGATCCTAATTTTTTTTTCCTTCCATATCCAAGAAAAAGGAACATTCAAAATGAATATCAAATTTGCAAAGTTGGGTTTGTCTTATTTCACCAAGATATCCAAAGCAAAGCACAACCCCAATAGGAAAAGTTCACATTTGCAGAACGAACAGACTTCTTTGAAGCTAATCACTTTTAGCATAACAAATGAAAGCTTGATCACAATTATGGTAGAAATAAACAAAAGGGTATCAGAAAAAATTATGAAACGAAATAATTCTAAGGAATTAAAACATACTAGTTGGATAGAAATAAATGGGGAAGTGAGAACTGGAATTTTGTTTGGTTAGAGAGAAAAAACCTTACCTGAAAAACGAAACTGAAACACTTCTGGACGGAAACCAAACGCATTTGATGTTGAAAAATGGAAGGAAATAGAGATTTTATAGATAGACATAAGGTTGGACTTTTTGTTGGTCATAATTTCAATCTTTCATCATCACCTACTACCAAAGACAAAGACCTTTCATTCTTTTTTCATTTTGAACATTTTTTATACCATTTTCATGTTCAACTTTGGGGTTTGAATGGGTATATACATTTAAGTTTTTATTAGGGAAAATTTTTTCAGGTCACCAAATTTTAGTAAATTTTCATTTTAATTATCAATTCAAAATAAAAATTTATTAAAGTTGGGTGAGTGTATAATAATATTGTTGTTATCCAAATTAATTACGAGTGATCAAAATAAAATATTATTAAAGTTGGGAGATTAAAACAAGAAAATTATCTAATTATAGTGCTGTATTTGAAAAGTTTTCATTTAAATGATTAAAATGAAAGCATACTAAAATTAAGCACTTAATTATGTAGTTTATCATTTCTTAATATTCCTTACCATCATAGTGATATATATATTTTGTATCTAGAACATTTCTAGTGCTGACGTATGGCATTACCTAAATTTTTCTGGAAGAATAAACATTTATAATTTGAATTTGACCCGATTTGGTACGAAAATACTTACACCACATTTGATTAGGATGGAATATGATTATAATGAAATAAAATTATAATTAGTAATTTAATTGTTTAGTTAAATCAAATTTTTTTACATAAATTATTATTATTATTATTAAATTTTAATATGATTATTATTAAATATAATTTAATAAAAATAAATAAATAACTTAATCATATTTTAATATAATGTATATTGATATTACTTCCATAAATATAATAATTTTTAATTAATATATAAGTTATTTTTTCTTTTGTTTTTGACTTTTTCTTTCCTCTCTAGTTTATTTTCTCCCTCAAATGTTCTCTCCCTCTCACTTTAAAAAAAGATGAATGTCTATCTTCTTTAAAAAAACCACAGTTCACCACCATGCACCGCCACACCAATTACCATGCGTTGACATCATTTGATGACTTTTCTTTCTCAAATTTTTAGATTTAGATGATTTCAACATTATTTTTTCGTTTTCTTTTATTAGTTTACTCTAAATCGACCCTTAACATTGTAGATTTACAGAAAAATTTTGAAGTTGCCACATACATTCTATTATCTTTGGCCGCTTCAAAAGCCACGATTTTTTAACATTTTATTCTTCCTTCCCTCTTTACCCCCTCCCTAAGTTAAACAAGTAATAAAAAGTAAACTCATAAAATCATTAAAGAAAAAATCAATAAGCTTCAACCCCCCCCCCCCAACCGTTCTCTCTTCTTTCCTTCTTTTTTTTTTATTTAGTTTTGTGCGCTATATTGAATATCTCTTTTTTATTTTTATTTTTTCAAATTAAGGGAACCAATCTCTCCTATTTTTGCTTTCTGTTTCAGATTTATTTGTGATGTGGGTAGCATGTTGAATAATGGTAAAGTGTAAGTTGAAAATTAATGAAATGGTGATGGGTTTTTTGGATTGAAGTGTCAAATGGCTATTTTGAGAGGAGAGTTCATAATAGTTATTCCATGATTTTTTTTCGAATGGCACTGAATGAGGGATTCTATGAAATACTAATACAATTAATCAAACTCTTGAATAACAAGATTGAATGGATTCATTCACGATCTGGTTGGCTATGACAACCAACCAAACACATTATTAATTGTTTTTCATATTTATTATACTTTCCTTTCTTTTTCATTTTTTTTAATTTTTCATAAATAAATACAAAAATAATAAATAATCATTTATGTTATACATTTTCTTATTTAATACATCATCATGGAGTTGCCGATTGAGTCATAACTCGGTTGGCATGAATATTGTTGTCAATACAAGAGAATGTGGGTACGAGTGTGTTAAAGCACATTATCCTCCTATTTGTGGGTTGAGGAGAGATTTTGGATAGTTCTAGGCATTATATCAAAAGAGAGCAAATATGACCACAACTTATAATGATATTGTTAAAAAAAATACATCATCGTGGAGCTTTTTAATTTTACAAATAGAGTTAAAAAGTTTATATGTGTCTTATTTATTTAGTTTTTATTCATTTAAATAACCACTTATTGGTTTCTTAAGTATGCATTTGGAATTAAAAAAACTTCATCACTAGTGTATCAAATAATTACCCATAATTCAATACCTTTATTACACAGTTTCAAGTGTATATTTTTTAAGGGAACTTAAAAATATAAAATAAAAAAAGAAAATACACATATGATAAGATTTGAACTTAAAATAATTACATATAACACAACCAACGCGACTTTTGTTACATATATCGTAACTAAATTCATCCATGATCACGTATATTAACACAACCAAATGACATAGATCAAGTATGGATGTGTAGCATGAAAATTACATGCAATATGATCTAAACATGCCTATCTCCAACTGGTCCTCCTTAGTAAGATCAAACCTTACCAAAATCAGAGTGTGAATAAACCAAATAAACTTTATTTCTGCTGAAAATAAACTTAATATCTTTAAACTGAAATAATTGAAAATGTGTCTATAACATAAAAGCATTTTAAAATACAAACTCCCACTAAAACCAAATATCCTTTAAATGATATTAAACCCATATAAGCAGTGTGCTATTATAAAACCTTAGGTGTAGTTCCTTAGTAAGTAGATCCACAATCATGGAGTTCTTCCTAATATGTTTTATAAGCACCTAACCACTCTGAACTTTTACTTTAACAACCAGGAACTTAAGTCTATTTGTTTTTACTTTGACGTGCTCCTGTTGCTATCGGAATAAAAGAATGCAATTTGTTTTCACAATAGACCTTTAACTGATTAGACCTCCGATATGTGAGCATGTAATCTTTTGTTCTCTGAAAATACCTTATAACCCTCTTGGATACTATCCAATGGTCCAAAACAGGGTTGCTTAAAATATCTGCCTAACATCCCAATAGTGTACACAATATTCCAATGTATACAAACCTGAACATACATTAGACTTTCTACTGCTAAATTGTAAAAAAATCTAATGCATTTTTTTGTAATCTTAAAATCATTCTTAGGCCATTGATTGAGGCTATACTTGTTATTGACAAGCAGTATGTCATTAACATATAAAACCAAATATAGAACCTTACTCCTACTAAACTTATGGTATATACGATTATCAATAAAATTTATCTCTAAATAGAATGAGATAATCATTTGGTAAAATTTGGAATATTATTGACGAGAAGTTTGCCTAAGCCCATAGATGAAGTTCTTTGCAAACCATTAACTTTGCATCATCAGACACAAAGCTTTCTAATTGCACCATATAAATGTATGATAAATGTTACCATTGAGAAACCATTCACTTAATATTCATCTAATGTAGCTTAATGTTAAAATATACCACTAAAGCCATTATAACCATTTCTCTAGTAGACCTTTTTAATGACATTCATTCTTGAGGTTGTTAAGTTTGTTCTTCTGGAACAATTACCTTATCTTGAATAAGGACTTGTTCAACATTGTCTTATTGAGGTTCTAGATTCACTTCTTAATCAATAATAAGTATGAGAACCTAAACATAATCAAAAGTGATAGTAGGAACTGAGTTAGAATCCAATTCCTCCTCAAAAGTAATGTCTCTAACCTTATTTCTGCCCCCAAACTCAACATTCTCAAAGAATGTTGCAATTCTCATCTCAAAAATATTCCTAATTGTGGGATCATAAACTCATAGCCCTTAGATCGCTCAGAATTTCCTTAACCCTTAACTTTACAAACATAAAAAAAGTCATAAGTGATGTCATTTCAACCTTATTGTTTTTAGCAAAATGTTTCTCAATTTCGTCAGGAAAACCTTGGCCTGAGTAATCTTTTCAGATTCTATGCCCTTAAAGGCTTTTAAAATGTTGTGCTTCATAATCATTAGACTCATGCAATTTGAACAATCCCACCTCTCAAAATCCCTTTTAAAATAATGGGTGTTTTTCGCAGTGAGAGGTGCGGGTTGTTCTTCCCTTAGTGCAATGTCTATGTTCATACAACCAAACACTATAAGTAAGTGCCTTTTTCATTCATTGAAATTAGTCCCATTAAGCATGGGTATAGAATTTATATTAGTAGATATTGTGACAGTAGAAGATGAATTAGCTGAATATAGAACAAAAAATAAGCTCACATCAATATTCATAAGTAAACAATAAATTCAAGATAATGGCTAATCCCATCTCAAGATACCAAACACAACATTAATATCAAGTCTTTGAACAGTAATATTAACAGTAAGCGGTACTCTTGTTGTAGCAATCAAACATTGACAATAAATTATGTCAAACAATTAATTAATCTTTGGATTAACTTATTGCTCACATAAAATACCTTATAATTGTCACACATTTATCACCACAGATGTCGTTGAAATTCTGCCAAATATTAACTTACCTTTGGGTCAATTAATAAACGCATGAATCACAAAAACATGTAATCATCTTAATATTTTAAATAAACTAATCTACACAAAAGAGGTCACTTTGGTGGCATTTTGTTTCAACTAATTTATTTAAAATATTAGATATCATTAATTAAAAGCCAAAATATGAATTTATTTGTTTCAAAATATTTACCTTAATTTCATCTTTCAATCAAATTAAAAGATAATAGTATATATATGTATATATATTTATCCCAAAACAACATACAATGATGTTGACAAATATAATAATAGTTGAATAAATCTTAAACCATAAACAACCTCACATAAGACTTCAAATTTAAACCAAAAATAATTTGAATAAAGGTAAACCTCATCTTAAGATATCGGACACTCCATTAATATTTCATCTTTGGAAAAAACATTAACTTGTAAGTGATATCTTGGTGTAGTAATCAAACATTGACAATAAGAACATGTCGAACAATAAATCTTTCTTTAAGCCAATTTATTACTCACATGTAAAACTGAATAATCGTCACATGTTTATCACCATAGTTGAACATGTAATATTATTAACTTTCATTTGGGCCGATCAATATCAACATAACTTAAGTTACATGCACACAAAACTTTTATATTTTAAAATAAAATAATTTTTACAAAAAAAAATCACTTTGGTGACTTTTTGCTTCAATTAAGTTATTTTAAAAAATATATATAAACATACCAATATTCAAATTTAAATTTCCTCAATAGTCAAATGTCAAAACTATTTTTTTATTGCTTTATAGACTCCGAAATAACCCAAAATAAGGTTGTCTTGATAATGCAATAAAAAACCGAAAACCTTAATAATTTTTTTTACTATTTCTTTTTTTTTTGTTCCAAAACCATATATATAAAAAACAAACAAAAATAATGTAGTGGTTCAAAGTCAAATAATTAACAAGCACATGTATTCATAATTTTGGCATGGATAAAAACACTAAAGCAATTCACGCATATACATGTATTCATAATCAAATAGAAAAACTTACCTTGAATTTACCATGTAAATCCAAAGTTATATTTATGATTAAACAGATATTCACATGAATACTTGAAAAATATTTTCAAGCCAATAAATCTCAAAAAAATAAAATCATAATAGTTGGCATATCCCACAATTCATACAATAAACCATATTATCATAATTTAACCAAATATTTAGAACCATAAAATGTCAAAACCTAAGATTATAGAACCAAACTTAAAACTAAATATATATGCGTTTATATCTTGGCAGCATAGATAATTGAAATTCATCCACTAATATTAATAACTTAAAAATAAGCAATTATGCCAAGAAAAGGAATCAAAATAGGCGGCACAATTGGTAAATTTCAACAGCAACTATGATGCAAAACATTAAACATTAAAGATTAATTTATCTTGCACCAAAGCTCCCATAAAATTGAATATATAATAATAAAAAATAATTAACTTCAATGATATCCATCAAAACTTAATTTCACCAATTAAACTATAAAAAATATCTTATTGAATAATGGTTATAAACACCTATTCACACAAACTATAATTATGCATTAATCCTTAAAATAATTTATATGCATATAATATATATACGCACAATTATAATAGTATAAAAATAATACTGGCTTGCCTTATATATTTTATGTAAACTCAAATTTATATTCACGACTAAAGATATTATCATAAAACTTCTTTATACATACAAATACTTAAAAAAATCCATAACCACTAAATATAAAAAGAATCTCAAATTATATAAAAGTCTTTATACGCGCAACTACTTATGAAAATATATAGCCAATATATTTAAAAAAATTCTCAAATATTTTAATTTTAGTCGGGTTCCATAAGGGCTAAAACTTATATAAAATAATTATAGCAGAAACCAAAAGTAATCATTTGTATATATGAATTAAATTCAATGGTAAATATAATTCATCATGAATAAAGACAAAAGATGATAATTCAATATATATTCAACCACAAATAGAAAATTTAAAACAAATAATGCGAGAAAAAAAACATTTTACCAACATTTATTTATTCGATTATCAAGTAAATTAACTTTCAAAACCAATTATACAACCCAATTGGAATTCTTCAATTGCAAAAAGTTGTAAGCCTGTAAAATTAATTTAATAATGACTTTAACCAAAATTTATAAAATAATTGTGTGAAAAGAAGATAAAGAAATCTCTCAAATCAATTTTTATCAATTGATTATAAATAAACAAATAAATAAACCTTCATCTTTCGAATAATTGTAACGCCCCAAATTTCTGTAATTTCGGCTTTTATGGTTGTTGAGCATGGAAATATCAAAACTTTTGTTTTGATTCTTTTTGGTATATATATATGTGGTTTAAGAGGTTATGTGTTTTGGGGTGTGTTTGGGAGGTCCCAAGTTCGAGTCTTATCTTGGGCTAAAATTTTAGTTTTTATAAGAATTAAGCCTGGGTTTTGGTTAACAGGTTTATAAGGAATTGATGGAAAAAACCTAACAGAATGGGCCTGCTGGTCTAGTGGTTAAGATGTGTGTTGGCGTGTTGGAGGTCTGGAGTTCGATTTCTTGTAGTAGCGATGGGATTATTTTTGCTGCAAGTTTTAGTAATGTGTTGGGTTTTATTAAAATTCTGAGTTGAGGGTTTTAGGAAAAATTAGGGGTTTTCTTATTTCTTACTTTTTGGAAAAATATTTTCTCTGTAGTTCTTCCTCTTTCAAACCTTAGCTGCCAAACTTCTCTTCTTCTTTTTGCCTTCTTCTTAGTTTTTCTTCTCCTTCGTTTTTTTCTTTTTCGATTAGTTGTGGCGTGTTGCTAGTGATTTCTTCGGTTCGATAAATTTGGTTTTTAATAAAAGTTAAGGAATTTACTTGGAGATTATTTAAGAGGGATTTTGGTTGATGTTTAGGGAATATTCTAGTGTCTGTGGATCATTAATCAAGCGCTTAACAGCGAGGATTCACCATTATTCGTTGGAGGTAAGTAGATATCTCATTTCGGGATTTACCTATTCTTAATAATCTACCTTAAAAGACTGATTTTGGGCTCGATATTGTCGATTTTAGGCTTTGGAGTGCTCGTGGTTAGATTAGCAGCTAAAACGAACCAGGTGTGTACTCTGATTACGCAGGAAACGAGTTTTGATGAAAGCCAAAAAGTGGCCTATCGACGCCACACAGGCGTATGGTCTGCCTGTGTGGTAGCCTACATCGCGAGACACGAGCGTGTCACTGACGAGCCAGGCCGTGCCGCGTCGCACGTGCATGGCGGACACGAGTGTGTGATGGCTTGTAGGCTGTGTGCGAGGCACGGGCTCAGGCAAATGGGCAGTGTGGGTCATACGGGTGTGTGGGCCCACACGGACGTGTGGGAATCTGGGCTAAGCCGTGCGATCCATACAGGCAAGGCCAATTTGGGGCAGTGTGACCCACACGAGCGTGTAGGCCCACACGAGCAAGGCACACGGGCGTGTGAGCCCTTTTAATCTAAAATGTTCTGTAAGGTTGCACGGGTCGCCCAAGTCGACTGTGACCTGTAATAAGGTCGGTAAGCCTTATCTAGACTCTTAATTCTGTGATGTATGGGTATGCATGATATACTTAACATGATTATCTAATCTATTCTGTGTTGTAAATAAAGGTATGATCCATTTGCCTGCATTATAGCATGCCATGCTTGTATGATGCATTGCATCGGAGGGGTTTAACGAAGTGAAGGGAGTACCTGAAGGTCTTTATAAGCCTTTTATCTAGCAGTTAAGCTGCATACTTATGATATGTGCTGCGATGTGGTACTTTATAGTGTGTAGGGTTGGATGGGTCGATTATATCCCCATATACAGTGTGCAGGGATGAGTGGGTCGATTTTATCCCCACATGGTGTGTTAGGTTGGACGAAAATGGTGTGCAGGGTTAGTGGGCATGATATTTCTTATATCCGATCTGTTATGCATGTGATATCTGTATGGCTGAGGCCGAATAACTATATTCTATTATTTGTTTGTAGGCATGTTGTTTGTGGGGATGTACACACTGAGTTGGGAAAACTCACCCCTTTATTTATTTATCTGTTCAGGAAATCCTAGTAGTAGATGGATCGGTGTGATAGAGGGCTCGATGGTGAACACTAGTAGACATTTACGGATTTTTGAGTAACACTTTATTTTGTCTGCTTTATTTAAATATTTATTTTGGGTTTATTTTGGGGATTTTAAATTGTTAAATTATTGATTTATGAATTAATGATGTTTTAGCTTCTGCGTTAATGAAATGTTTTCACTTAATATTTGGAATAGAGATTTCACGACTTAAATAAAGATAACAAATTGGACGACTTTTAACTTGCTAAGGTTTTTCTAAAAAGCACTCACATGTGACATCGCCAGATTTGGCCATAGCGTTTAGGCCGGGTTTGGGGTATTACATTTAGTGGTATCAGAGTAAGGTTCAAAACTTAGCTGTGAATTTTGAGTTCCAAAATTGGTTTTAGAGAAACACTTTCAAATGTTTTCAAATACTTTGATTATGTATGTGGTTCACCGAGTCTCGGGGCCGATCTTGTAAGTTTCTGAAACTTTTTATAAAATTGTTTGAAAGCATGCTTAGAATATACTGAAATCATGTTTGAAAATACTAATGTTTACAGTGAAACTACTGTAGGTAGTATGCTTATTGAAACACTCTAGGTAGTGTAAATTAAAAACCATAGTAAACTACAATTTGCGATAACAGACTCTGAGTACTCTGATAACTCTTCTGCATAAAATACCCGATAACAACTATCAAAACTGTAAACTGACTTGCATAAAAATTTTAATATAGATTAATTCGAAATTACGATGAGTACACGTGGTACTCGTGGACGGGGTACTAGAAGCCGAGGTAGAGGCTATAGAGGGATTCGAACTAACTCATTTGCATCTAATACGATCCCTAATTTGGACACTAGCGAGACGCCGGTGTCACCTGTTACTAAGACTAGTGCTGAGACTCAAGACCATGCAGCTGGGGACGACACATTGTCCCAGGCCATGCTGCAAATCCTGGAGAGGGTCATTGGGCTAATGCTGGATCTGGAGGCCGTGGGTTGGTTACGGAACGACTCTGGTCCAGTGGGGCTGAGGTATTCAGGGGCATCGCTGGAGTTGCTCCTACTGTGGCTGAGTACTGGATGGAGGCCGCAGAGCATATTATGGATGATCTGGATTTTAGTGCCGAACAGAAGCTCAAGGGGGCTGTTTCGTTACTTTGCGATGAAGCATATCAGTGGTGGCTGGCAGTTAGGGATGGCACTCAGCCTGATAGTCTGACGTGGGATTTGTTTAAGATGGCTTTCTAGAGCAAGTATGTGGGGGCCAGTTACATTGACGCTAGAAGGCGTAAGTTCTTGAATCTTACTCAAGGAGATTGTTCAGTGATCGAGTATGAGGCTAACTTTCTGAGGCTGAACCGTTATACACGAGGCATGGTGGCGACTGAGTATGAGTGCTATGTTCATTTTGAGGACGGCCTTAGGGATAACTTGAGGGTCCTGTTAGCTCTGTAGAATAAGCGTGAGTTTGCCGTGTTGGTTGAAAAGGCCAAGATTGCGGAGGAGGTTAAGCGCGTTGAGCGCTAGAACTGTGACAGAGGGAAAGCTAAGAGGGATCTAGAGTCTTCGAATGCTGGGGTGAGGCCTAGGAAAAAGGTCAGATCTGATGGGCCCCTGAGAGTTGGGCCTATTGTTGCACCTGCTGGGGTGGCGATTTGTCAGCTTTGTAATAGATGCCATCCGGGAGAGTGTTAGAGGTTTATTGGAGCTTGTCTTAGATGTGGATTATCTAAGCATCGTGTTAAAGACTGTCCATTGAGGACTAATCTGATGCAAGCTCCGGCCACTGAGACTGCACAGCCCTCAAGGGGAGTTCAGCAGCCACCTAGGGGCTGAGGTCAGGCTAGAGGTGGTAACGGTATGGGCCGAGGGCAGAGAGCACTGAGCAGAGGTGCTGGGCTGACTAAGGCGAGGCAACCGGCACTTGTCTATACTGCACGTCGTCGTGAGGATAGAGATGCTCTGGACGTCATCAAGGGTACGTTCTTAATCCTTAACATACCTTATGTTGCACTGATAGACATAGGCTCTACACATTCCTACATTGCATATTCTGTGTTTGAGACTTTGGGAATACCGTATGAGAGCACTTCTAGTAAGATTTCAGTGGTAAGTCCGTTGGGACAGTCTATTAGGGTTAGTAAATTGTTCAGAGACGTTCAATTAGAAGTCCAAGGAACGATATTTCTAAATGATCTGATGAAACTTTCGTTTGGGGAGTTCGACTTAACTCTGGGTTTGGATTGGTTGGTAAAGTATCGTGTAAGTCTGGATTGTGCTAGAAAAAGGGTTGTTCTGAGGATGAAGGAGGATAATGAGATAGTCATGATTGGAGAACGACATAATTATTTGAGTAATGTGATTTTTTGCATTAGTGGCAGAGAAGCTGGTGAGGAAAGGATGTGAGGTGTTTTTAGCTTACATCAGTACCTCGGGTTCTATGGACTTATTGGTTAAGGACATCCGTGCTGTAAAGGACTTCTCAGATGTTTTTTTCCAGAGGAATTACCAGGATTGCCTCTAAGCCGTGAGGTAGAATTTGGGATTGAGCTGATTCCTAGAACAGCTCCGGTGTCTATCGCCCCTTACCGAATGGCACCGAATGAGCTGGCGGAACTAAAGGCTAAAACTCAAGAGCTATTAGATCGTGGGTTTATTTGTCCCATTGTGTCTTCATGGGGAACACCTGTTCAATTCGTAAAAAAGAAAGACAGTACAATGAGGATGTGTATTGACTACCGTCAATTGAACAAGTTGACGATTAAGAATAAGTACCCACTTCCGAGGATTGACGACCTGTTCGATTAGTTCAGAGGAGCTTCAGTGTTTTCTAAAATCAATCTGCTATTAGGTTATCATCAGTTGAGGGTAAAGGAGGCCGATATGCATAAGATGGTATTTAGGACTCGTTATGGGCATTACAAGTTTCTAGTCATGCCTTTTAGGTTGACTAATGCACTGGCGACATTCATAGACTTGATGAACCGTGTGTTTCAGCCCTACTTGGATCGATTTGTGGTGGTGTTCATTGATGACATTTTGGTGTATTCTAAGTCTAAGGATGAGCATGAAAAGCATTTAAGAGTGGTTCTACAGATCCTTCGTGAGAAACAGTTGTATGCGAAGTTTAGCAAGTGTGAGTTCTGGCTTCGGAAAGTGACATTTCTGGGTCATGTAGTTTCTGCTGAGGGGATTCGAATGGATCCTTGTAAGATTGAGGCTGTGTTGGATTGGAAACAGCCAAATAGTGTGTTAGAAATCTGCAGTTTTCTGGGACTGGCAGGGTATTACCGATGTTTTGTAGAGGGGTTCTCGTTGATCGCAGCGCCGTTGACTAAGTTGTTGCGTAAAGGAGTTCCTTTCGTTTGGACTGACACGCAGCAGGAGAGCTTTGTGAAGCTCAAGACAGTTTTGACTCAGGCTCTAGTTCTGATACAGCCTGAGCCTAGTAAGGACTTTGTGGTTTACAATGATGCGTCACATATGGGTTCGGGTTGCATCTTGATGCAAGACGGTAAGGTAGTTGCCTATGCGTCTAAACAGCTTAAGACTCACGAGGCTAATTATCTGTCGCATGATTTGGAGTTGGCTGTAGTAGTCTTTGCATTGAAGATTTGGAGGCATTATCTATATGGAGAGAAGTGTACCATCTACACTGATCACAAGAGCCTCAAGTATCTCCTCACTTAGAAGAAGTTAAATCTTAGGCAGCGTCGATAGGTTGAGCTGCTCAAAGACTACGACTGCAGTATTGAGTATCACCCTGGAAAGGCCAATGTGGTGGCCGATACACTAAGCAATAGGGCTGTGACCGATCTGAGAGCAATGTTCGCTTGATTGAGTCTTTATGATGTCAAAAGTCTTCTGGCAGAGCTACAAGTGAAGCCGACATGGATTGAACAGATTAGAGTTAAGCAGTTAGAGGATAAGACTCTTGAGATGTGATTTCGTCAGGTTGAGCCTGGAACTACTACAGATTTTGGGTTGAATAATGATGGGTATTGTGCTTTCGAGGTAGGATTTGTGTACCTAATAATGAGGATTTGAGGCTGTCGATTTTGAGGGAAGCGCATAGTAGTCCTTACGCTATGAATCCTGGTGGAAACAAGATGTATAAAGATCTTCGAGAGTTGTACTGGTGGCCAGGGTTAAAACGTGGGGTTACCGACTTTGTTGCTCACTATTTGACGTGTTAGCAGGTTAAGGCTGAGTATTAATTACCGTTGGGTTTGCTACAACCAGTTAAAATACCGATGTGGAAATGGGAGCGAGTAACGATGGACCTCGTTAGTGGGTTGCCCCTAACACCCACTAAGAAGGATTCTATTTGGGTCATTGTTGTAACACCCCCTAACCCTGAACCATCGCCAAAACAGAGTTACGAGGCATTACTAGACATATCAGACAACTTACGAATAATTCACAAATAAAATAACATTCATAGTATAATTTAATAACTAAGTCCTTATAATGAATTTTCGAAGTCTAAACATGTATTAAAAGTGAAACGAGACTCATTCAAGTACTCCGGAATTTTATTTTTTATTATATTTTTTTAATAAATTTCGACAGCATTTCTGCTTATTTTTACATAAAACCCCCTGCAATTAAAGTCATATCCATTTCAAACATAACCAATTCAACCAACTCATTTTCTATTCTAAATACTTTCTAATCAAACTCAATCAATATAATATCAATTTAAATTTATCATTATACTAATTAAACTAAAATGGATAAACTTCTTTCATTATAATTCTTAGACTTGTATTACTAACATTTTTAACCTTTTATATTCAAAATATAATAACCTTTATACATATCCTATGTACATGCCACATTACCAAAAGAAAATATACATCATCGAAAGTTTACTGAAGTCGGGTCTGGCTTTGGATGCTGGTTCAGTACTTCTACAACTTGCGCACGGAAACAACCGTACGTTGAGTATGCATATACTCAGTGGTATCACTATAATTCAAATCATAATTAAATACATTTAATCACACACATACTTTTACATTACAATTATCATCATTTGATGAACAATTGAATCTTTTTATGTTATCATTTGAATATATATATACCATTCTTATTTTTTTTATTTGAATTATCATCTTTCACATATACCATATCATTCAAATTTAGTTTTATCAGTAAATTAATTTCATTTATCCCTATTAACTTGACTCGGACTCGGCGGATACACAGATTCTAACCATCACACTAGTACGGCACATTGTGCCTTAACGGTACACAGTACCTAAACAATAATCAGTATCAGTAACAGTAACAATATTCAACACACAACGTGCTGAATCTGTAACAGTAACGGTAACAGTATTCGACACACAAAGTGTCGAATCGATAATAGTAACAGGAACAATAACAGTAGTCGGCACATAAGTGCCCGATCAGTAAGTCGGCAAAAACTCGTACTCTTCCATATCCTATGGCATGCCAACTATATCTGACTAGCCCGACTAGTTAATAGGGTATTTAAATAATTTTTTAATACAATTTCTACTTCGATTCAATATTAATTATAATTTATTATGTCGATCAATTTTTTTTTTCACAGTATTACAGTGATTCATTTCATCAGAAATTTTACAGTTCAATACAGTATACGTAACAATATTCAGTAATTTCACAGTTCAATACAGTATTCAAAATAATATTCAGTATTCCATAATTCAGTTCAGTATCAATCTCAATTTTAATACCCAATCACAAATTTTATCAGTTCATTAAATACTTACCTTAAAATACTTACCACACATACATATTAAATTAAACACATATTAATTATAAAGCTTGAGTTATAGTGATACAAACCAGAATTCTCTTCGGATTTAATTCTCGACGATCTTTTCTTTTCCTTTTTGGACCGATGCTTCAGGCTCGATATTAGCTACAAACAATTAAAATAATTTCATAATCATTAACACAACATAATTTAATTGCTGGAATTTTTATCTAACTTTTACTTTAATTCCAATTTAATCCTTACTAAACCTATATATTTTTCTTTCTCTATTCATACTTTTTACTACTCAATTTCTTGCCAAACTCACATTTAACTATTTAATTTTTATCATATTTTCATAATTTTGAATTTATTTCAATTTAATTCCTAAAACTCAAAACTTATAGCTTAGTTTACAATTCAATCCTTTATTAAATTCCAATTAAAATTTCTATCAAATAAACCCCCAATTCCATCATTTGTTCAACATAACTCATGTCTAAAAATCTACTATCTTTCAAAATTTCAATATAAATCATGACATATTCTGTTCTAGAACTCCAAAAATTTAAAAATTACAAGAAAAATGATTAAATTGACTTACCAAATTAATTTTGAACCTTGAAACCTAAATTTTCCTTTTTCTTTTTCCTTTTTTCTTTCTCCCCTATTTCTTCTCTGTTTTTGTTTTCATTTCTGTTTCTTTTAACTCATTTGTTTCTTTTATATATAATATAATATAATATAATATAATATAATATAATATAATATAATAATATACTTAATTATTAAACAAACATATATATATTTTAATCAATAAAATCTTTGATTTTTTTTCACGTTAAACTACCTCAACTATAGGAAATGGTTTAATTTCCTCTTTAGTCCTTTTAGTTTTTCGTTAATCTATAATTAAACTTTTACCCTTATTCAATTTAGTCCTTTTTCTTAATTACTTTAAATTAAGCTAAATTCACTTAATAAAAACCTAATTAAACACATCGCTAGACTTATAATTATTCCTAATAATTATTTACGAACTCGTTTCACTAAGACGGAGGCCTGATAACACACTTTTCTAGTGCACACGAATTTTGGGTCGTTACAATTGTGAACTGATTAACCAAGACTACACATTTCATTCCTGTTAGGACAGACTTCTCTCTACAGAAGTTGGTCAAGCTGTACATTTTTGAGATAGTAAGGCTGCATGGGGTACCTGTCTCGATCATTTCTGATAGGGATCCTTGTTTTACGCCTCGGTTCTAGGGAAAGCTTCATGAGGCTTTGGGTTTGAGGCTAGACTTTGGTACTGCTTTCCATCCTCAGACAGACGGTCAGTCAGAGAGGGTGATCCAAATACTAGATGACATGTTGAGGGGCTGCATTATCGATTTCCAAGGCAGTTGGGAGGAGTACTTGCCTCTAGCAGAGTTCGCTTACAACAATAGTTATCAGTCTAGTATACAGAGGGCACCGTATGAGGCACTTTATGGTCGTAAGTGTCGCACACCTTTTTGCTAGTCTGAGTTGGGTGAGTGACGTGTTTTGGGTCCCGAATTGGTATCAGAAACTGAGGATACAGTCCGTTTGATTCGAGAATGTCTGAAAGTAGCTTCTGATAGGCAAAAGTCCTATGCTGATCTAAAGAGGAAGGACACCGAGTATTCTATGGGGGGTATGGTTTTCCTTAGGGTCTCGTCATGAAAAAAGGTTCTGAGGTTCGGTCGCAAGGGTAAGTTGAGCCCTCGGTTTATTGGGCCGTAACGAATTCTGAAGTGAGTGGGGCCAGTCACACATCAGTTAAAGCTACCTCCAGAGTTGGATCATATACATGATGTGTTCCATGTCTCGATGTTGAGACGCTACCACTCTGATCCTACGCACGTTGTGCCCGTGGAAGAGATTAAGATTAGATCGGATCTGACGATCGAGGAGGAGCCTGTTCAGATTCTAGATCGTGACGTTAAGGTTCTACGTAGGAAGTCTATTCCCTTGATGAAGGTGCTGTGGCGGAATCATAGCACTGAGGAGGCTACTTGGGAGCTAGAGGATTCGATACGACAGTAGTATCCTCACCTTTTCTGATCAGATAAAATTCGATAACGAATTTTCTTTTAGGGGGTAGAGTTGTAACGCTCTAAATTTCTATAATTTCAGCTTTTGTGGTTGTTAAATATGGAAATATCGAAACTTTTATTTTGATTCTTTTTGGTATATATATATGTGGTTTAAGAGGCTATGTGCTTTGGAGTGTGTTTGGGAGGTCCCAAGTTCGAGCTTTAACTTAGGCTAAAATTTTAGTTTTTATAAGAATTAAGCCTGGGTTTTGGTTAATGGGTTTATAAGGAATTGATGGTAAAAATCTAACAGAATGGGCCTGCTGGTCTAGTGGTTAAGATGTGTATTGGTATGTTAGAGGTCTGGAGTTCGATTCCCTACAGTAGCGATGGGATTATTTTTGTTGTAAGTTTTAGTAAAGTGTTGGGTTTTATTAAAATTCTGAGTTGAGGGTTTTAGGAAAAATTAGGGGTTTTCTTATTTTCTTCTTTTTGGCAAAATATTTTATCTGTCGTTTTTCCTCTTCCAAACCCCAGCTGCCAAACTTTTCTTCTTCTTTTTCCCTTCTTTTCTGTTTTTCTTCTCCTTCGTTTTTTTTATTAGTTGTGGCATGTTGCTAGTGATTTCGTCGGTTCAGTAAGTTTGGTTTTTAATAAAAGTTAATGGATTTCCCTGGAGATTGTTTAAGAGAGATTTTGGTTGCTGTTTAGGGAATATTCTAGGGTCTGTGGATCATTAATTGAGCTCTTAACAGTGAGGAATCACCATTATTCGTTGAAGGTAAGTAGATCTCTCGTTTTGGGATTTGCCTGTTCTTAAGAGACTGATTTTAGGCTCGGTATTGTCAATTTTAGGCTTTGAAGTGCTTGTGGTTGGATTAGTAGCAAAAACGAACCAGGTGTGTACTCCGATTACGCAGAAATCTACACGTGTGGTAGCCTGTGTCGCGAGACACGGGCGTGTCACTGACGAGACAAGCTGTGCGCGCGCCGTACATGCGCAACAGACACAGGCGTATGATGGCTTGTATGCCGTGTGCGAGGCACGTACTCAGGAAAATGGGTCGTGTGGGCCTACACGGTGAACTACACGAGCGTGTGGGAATCTGGGCCAAGCCGTGTGATCTACATGGGCAAGACCAATTTGGGGCCTTGTGACCCACACGGGCAAGGCACATGACCATGTAAGCCCCTTTAATCTGAAATGTTCTGTAAGGTTGCACGGGTTGCTCAAGTCGACTATGACCTGTAGTAGGGTCGATAAGCCTTATCTAGACTCTTAATTCTATGATGTATGGGTATGCATGATATACTTAGCATGATTATCTGATCTATTCTATTTTGTAAATAAAGGTATGATCTGTTTGTCTGCATTATAGCATGCTATGCTTGTATAATGCATTGCATTAGAGGGGTTTGAAGAAGTGAAGGAAGTACCTGAAGGGCTTCATAAGCTCGTTATCTGGCAGCTAAGCTGTATACTTATGATATATGCTGCGATGCGGTACTTTATGGTGTGTAGGGTTGGATGGGTCGATTATATCCCCATATACGGTGTGCAGGGATGGGTGGGTCGATTTTATCCTCACATGGTGTGTTGGGTTAGACAGAGATGGTGTGCAGGGTTGGCGGGCATGATATTTCTGATATCCGATCTGTTATGCATGCGATATCTGTATGGCTGAGGCCGAATAACTGTATTTTATTATCTGTTTGTATGCATGTTGTTTGTGGGGATGTACACACTGAGTTGCGAAAACTCACCCCTTTATTGATTTATCTGTTCAGGAAATCCCCAGCAGTAGATGGATCGATGTGACGGAGGGCTCGATGGTGACTATTGGTAGACATTTACGGATTTTTGAGTAACACTTTATTTTGTCTGGTTTATTTAAATATATATTTTGGGGATTTTAAATTGTTAAATTATTGATTTATGAATTAATGATGTTTTAGCTTCCGCGTTAATGAAATGTTTTCACTTAATATTTGGAATAGAGATTTCACGATTTAAGTAAAGATAACAAATTGGGCGACTTTTAACTTGCTAAGGTTTTTCTAAAAAGCACTCACATGTGACGCCGCCAGATTCGACCATAGCGTCTACGCCGGGTTTGAGGGTATTACAATAACATATGCAAATATTAAACTAGATTATATTTATAAAACCCTAAAACTTTATTTAAAGAATCAAAAGCCCAAAAATTTATCAGGAATCTCAAAGATTCAGCATAATATATAATTAAAATATCAAATCATAAAATTAAAAAAGAAAAATGAATCAATCTAAAATTAATAAAGAATCAATTTATTCTCAATAATTCAACATGACAAAGCTCGGATGCTACTTGTTAGATTTGTAAAATAAATCTAAAATAAAACTGAATAAACTAAGATCTATCATGTCAAATTATCAAGAATAAATCAAGAATAAAACTAGATGCGGAAGCGTACCTGAATCCATGAATTTCTTGAAGTTTTACTGGATCTTGGGGATTTGATCTTCCAAATTAGCACACAAA